>NC_038047.1:775464-822382 GCF_002211085.1 Panicum hallii | reverse complement strand
TACAACTTCTCCATGGTAGTACTCGCGTAAAGTTCCGGGGTGTGTGTGCATTGGTGAGTTGTTTAGTACTCATTCTCCTCCTTTGGCGCAGCATGTGATTACCAAATCCAGAAGAATCGGAGAAACTCCGCGCGGTTGTGAGCGACGCGCGGGAGTTAGGTGCCCTGCACAAGCGCATCTCCGAGGAGAAGACGAAGAACTGCTATCTGCAGCGCGAGCTGGACATGCTGAAGCAGGAAAGGACTCGAGAGACCTGGCTGCTCAAGAATGACCTGAAGAACCTTGAAGCGGCCAACTCCGAGCTCCACCAACGGGTCAAGGAGCAGCAAGCAGAGTACCAGGAGCAGCTCAAGGCGGAAAAGAAGGCGCACCAAGGTAGGCCCCCGCTTCCCTCGAGTACTTTTCCTTAGTGATTTCACTTGCTTGCTGAAACATCTTCACCACAGAGCTTAGGAAAGTAATAAAACACAAAGAGGAGCTGCTTACTGACGTGAAGAATATGCTGTATCGTCGTACAGATGAAGTCGAAGGCTGCAGAAGGTGATCGACGACACTGAATGGCAGTTCGTCGACTGCCTTCAGCAAGTCAAAGCGCTGGGCGAGAGGGACGAGCAGCGGCGCAAGGAGCTGGAGGACCTCCAGGGAGCCGCCCAGGAACTGGTGGACATGGTGGACCCGCCCGAAGAAGGCGGCCGGCCCGCGGCCCCTGCTGGGACGGCTCCGTGAAGCCCCGAAAAAGATGCTCAAGTTCTTATCCGAAGCTCCGGTCGCTTGCGTAAGCAACGCCCTTGCGTAGTCAAGTCCTTCGTGCCGACCGCGCAGCTGAGCATCTTCGCGCAAGGGATGGCGGCGGACTGCTCGGACGAGCGGGTTCGAGGAGTACTGCAAGAGGCCCAACTGTAGCAGAACAGATTGTACACAATGTACTGCAGGATTAGGGTGTATGAGACCTTAATCATTCTCTTATGTAATGCTTCCCTTGACATCTCTACGTATTTGCATGTCTTAGCTGAATTGGGATCCAGGCTTACGAGACTCAAGTAGAAGACGCGTCCTTGGTGCAACAACCCGAAGGGCAGCTAGAATTCGTCTAACAGAGTAGCCACAACTCGATCGACGGGGTCTAGACCTGTTAGGGAAGAACGCGAGCATCGTCGCGGGGGGTGCCGTGCGTAGGGCGAAAAGTTAGGACTAGCTCGAGTGCGGTGACTCTGATTGTAGTCGAAAACGCTCGTGCTTATGAGCGTGCTCCGTAAGCTGGGTGAGACCCGGGCGGACGGATCGAGCTTGTTAGGAGCAGGTGCGGTCGTTGCCCGCGTTTTGGCCATTCTTTTGGCAAAAACATGACTGTTCTGAGTGCAGCCACTCATGATGTAGTCGAGGTGGCTCTTTATGCGAGCCTTTCCAACGCGCTGTTTTTTAGCCAGTCGAGCGGATCAACTGAGTTGGACAAGGTGCGACTTCAGTCGCGTGCGACCACCTAAGGTCGTGGCGGAACACGATATATCGAGGAGTTTTAGCCGGAGCGGGATGGTTCGACAAAAAATGAAGTCGATAAGTTGTGAATGTAGTCATAACTTTATTCACGACGAGTAGCCAGCTTACCGAGAGTTTTGCCCGTGGCCGTGGCTGTTGTCGCCGGAGAAGGAGTGTTCAACCCGAATATTGTGGCTCGAAGCCTCCAATATGAATCGAGGAAAGGAGATCTTCAAGCCCCCGGGGAATTCGGATATCACCGGGCATTTGCTTACGGGGTAGAACTTACGCAGGTGTTGGACGTTCCAGGAATTTGGGATGTCCTGGCCTTCGGGGCACTGTAGTCGATACGACCCTGGCCGTGTGACCTGCTTGACGACGAACGGGCCCCTCCCACCTTGAGTTGAGCTTGTGTAGGCCTGATTCGTCCTGGATACGACGCAAGACCAAGTCGCCAACACTGGAATGACCGCTCCTTGACGTTGCGATCATGGTATCGGCGGATCCCCTGTAGGTACCCGGGCTGACTGGACAAGAGCGGTGCAACGAGCTTCCTCTACAGAGTCGAGCTCTAACTGCCGCGCCTCGTCCGCCTCGCCTTCATTGTACATTTCGACCCTCGGGGACTTCCACATGATATCGGCTGGTAAAATGGCTTCGGATCCATATACGAGGAAGAAAGGTTTTGGCCTGTGGCTTTGGACGGCTGAGTCCGAAGCCCCCAGACTACATGCGGCAGCTCGTGTACCCATTTTCCTCCCTTCTTGCTGTTCTCGTCATATAGCCGCTTCTTGAGGCCGTCGATTATCAAGCCGTTCGCCCGCTCGACTTGTCCATTGGCCCGCGGGTGAGCAACTGAGACATACTTAACTGCGATGCAGGCATTCTCGCAGAATTCCCAGAACTGGTTGGCCGTGAAATTTGACCCCAAGTCCGTGATGATGGTGTTGGGGAAACCAAAACGGTATAAGATATCTGAGATGAAATCAACAACCCGATCTGGCGTGAGCTTGGCGATTGGCTTGTACTCGATCCACTTCATAAACTTGTCGATAGCCACCAGCACGTGGGTAAAACCGCCTGGCGCCGTCGTGAAGGGCCCGATCATGTCGAGACTCCAACAAGCGAACGGCCAAGATGGCGGTATAGTGATGAGGCTATGGGCCGGAACATGTGTCTGTTTGCCGAAGAATTGACAATTTTGGCACCTGCGCACGAGATCCTCCGCGTCGGTGACTGCGGTGGGCCACCAGAAACCAGCCCTGTACGCTTTCCCAACCAGCGTTCTTGATGCCGCATGGTTGCCGCAGACGCCTTCGTGAATCTCCCGCAGTATGTCGTGACCGTCCTCCTTCGTGACGCACTTCATGAGAACTCCTGACCGAGCGCCACGCCTGTAGAGCTTGCCTTTGACCAGGGCGAAGCCCTTGCTCCTTCGCGAGATGCGTGCCGCTTCTGCGCTTTTGGCGTCGATTCCCGCCGGTAGCCGTTGGTCTTGAATGAAGTCGATAAAGGCCGCTCGCCAATCCTCCCCCAGCATCAGAACCTCTCGGTCGGGTTGTTCGGGACCCGAGTCGATGGTTACCGGCGGAGAAGGCTTGATGGATGGCTGAGCGAGCTCCTGGACGAAGACTCCCGGTGGGACTTGAGCGCGTGTTGACCCCAGTTTGGACAGGATATCTGCACCAACGTTGTGTTCTTGTAGCACATGGTGGACCTCCAAGCCGGAGAACTTGCTTTCCAGCTTGTGCACTTCCTGAACGTATGCCTCCATCGTCTCCTTGTTGCAATCCCATTCCTTATTTACCTGCTGAACGACAAGAAGAGAGTCGCCATATACAAGTAGTCGCTTGATCCCTAGTGATATCGCCAAACGAAGCCCGTGAAGCAAGGCTTCATACTCGGCTTCATTGTTGGATACCGCCCACAGGATCTGAAGGACGTATTTCAACTGCTCACCTCGTGGGGAGATAAGCAAGACACCAGCACCCCCGCCGTCGAGCTTGAGGGATCCATCAAGGTACATGGTCCAGTGCTCTGGCTTGTCCACTGGGGTTGGGACTTGATTCTCCCTCCATTCAGCCATGAAGTCGACTAGAGCCTGTGACTTGATTGCAGTGCGTGGCTTGAAGTCGATTGACAGAGCCCCCAGTTCCACTGCCCACTTAGATATGCGTCCCGTGCATCTTGATTATGAAGAATATCCGCCAGCGGGAAATCCGTAACCACAGTGATCTTGTAGTCATCGAAGTAATGGCGCAACTTACTTGATGTGATTAAAATTGCATATAAGAGCTTTTGAACTGCTGGGTACCGTACCTTTGACTCGGAGAGGACCTCGCTGACGAAGTAGACGGGCCTCTGCACTCCAAACGCATGGCCTTCTTCGCCTCGCTCGACTACAATAGCGCTGCTGACAACATGGGTTGTTGCCGCAATGTAGAGTAGTAGGTCCTCTTCTGGTAGCGGAGCGGTGAGGATCGGAGGCGACTGGAGATGAATTTTCAGGTCTTGTAGGGCCCGCTCGGCCTCCTCCGTCCATTGGAATCTGTCTTGGCGTTTTAGGAGCTTGAAGAAAGGTAGTCCTCTCTCCCCGAGTCGGGAGATGAACCTGTTCAGGGCCGCCATACAACCTGTCAGATTCTGCACATCCTTGACTGTGGCCGGAGCCTCCATATCAGTGATGGCCGTGATCTTTACAGGGTTGGCTTCGATGCCCCGGTTGCTGACAATGAACCCGAGCAGTTTCCCTGAAGGTACTCCAAAAACGCATTTGGTGGGATTGAGTTTCCACCGATATCTGCGTAGACTGCTAAAAGTTTCTTCCAGATCTGTGATCAAGTTATCGGACTCCCTGGTCTTGATGACCACGTCGTCCACGTAGGCCTCGACGTTCCGGTGCAACTGATCCGCGAAACACATCTGGATCGCGCGTTGGTAAGTTGCTCCCGCATTCTTCAACCCGAAGGACATTGTTTTGTAAGCGTAGGTCCCGTACGGGGTGATGAAGGCAGTCTTGATTTGGTCCTCCTCCTTAAGCGCGATCTGGTGATAGCCTGAGTAACAATCAAGGAAACAAAGAAGGACGCAGCCGGCTGTTGAGTCGACAACTTGGTCAATACGCGGCAGCCCAAAATGATCTTTTGGGCAATGCTTGTTGAGATCAGTGTAGTCGACACACATTCTCCATTCATTATTTTTTTTCTTTACAAGAACGGGATTCGCTACCCACTCTGGATGGATTACTTCTTTAATGAATCCAGCCGCGAGAAGTTTAGCGATCTCTCGTTTGATGGCCTCACGCTTGTCGTGGGCAAACCTCCGGAGGCGTTGCTTTTTGGGCGTGGCCTTCCGGTCTACATTCAAAGCATGCTCGATCAACTCCCTGGGCACCCCTGGCATGTCCGCAGGTTTCCATGCGAATATGTCTCGGTTAGCCCGAAGAAAGCTGACGAGCGCGAGTTCCTATTTGTCGCCTAAGCCTGCGCCAATGACGGCGGTCTTAGACGGATCTCCCTCCTGGAGCTGGATCGACTTGAGGGCCACGCCGTCAGTCGACTGGATGCTCGACTTGCTGGCCTTCTTGGAGGGAATTTCCAGCCCAGACTGGGAAAGCTGCTGCGCGGCCGCGAGTACTTCTCCCGAAGCATCTGGCACACGAGTAGTCGAAGCATATTGGATCGCCTCCTGGTTGCAGTCATATGACTTCTTCAAGTCGCCACGGAGGGTGAGCACTCCACCGAGCCCTGGCATCTTAAGAAGCAGATAAACATAGTGCGGTACTGCCACGAACTTAGCTAGTGCCGGACGACCCAATATTGCATGGTAAGAGGAATCAAAAGTAGCCACCTCAAACTTGATAAACTCGGTACGATAATTCTCCCGCGTGCCAAAGGTGACTGGGAGGACCACCGTGCCAAGCGGGTGCGCCGCATTACCTGGGACGATCCCGTAGAAGGGAGACTTGCAGGGCACCAGCATATCCTTGAAATCCAGGCCCATCTTCTTCAAAGTACTGACGAAGATGAGATTGAGCCCGCTTCCGCCATCGATGAGGACCTTGGTGAGCTTGACCTTCGCCACCACGGGATCCAGAACCAATGGGAACTTACCGGGCTCCGAGAAGCTCGTCCATTGATCGTCGCGAGAGAACGAGATGGGGACCTCCGACCAACGGAGCGGCCGTGGTACCGCCGGCTCGACGGACAAGATTTCACGAAGAAGCAGCTTCTGGTCCCTCCTGGAACCGAAATCCTCATCACCGCCGAAGATAACGTTGACGACCTTCGAGGCATCCTGAAACTTCGGATTACGCCCCTGGTCGTCGTGATCGTCATCCTCGGGTTCTTTGTCGGCAGGCTTCTTATTCTTCTTTCCACCACCGGTGTTACTGAACGTCCTCCGAAGGTGGTAGCAGTCAATGGCGGCGTGGCTAGCGCCCGGATGCCATGGGCACTTCTTCTGCAGGAGCTTCTCGAACTCCTCCTGCGTCGTCGACTTCTTGCCCCGCGAAGGACGATCGATAGCCGCGATAACATTATCTGGCTTTCGTTTTCGGAGTGAACCCGAAAAGTCCCGCTGGCTTGTGTCGTTGCGGTTGTCGTTTGAGCGCCGCAAATTATTATCTTGACGCCGCGGGAACCGCTCCCGCATCTTCTCCTCTTGTTCGGACCAATCGTGCATCATGTCACGAAGGCCCGCAACAGTCTTTGGCCTGTTCCGCCCGAAATCCCTGTAGATGCTGGGGTCGGTGATGCCGTTGTAGAAACAGTCGATGATGTCTTCTTCCGAGATGTTCGCGATAGTGGCGCGGACGTCGAAGAAGCGACGCGTGTAGGATCGCAGGAGCTCGTTGCGTTCTTGCTTGCACTGGGCAAGATCATGTCGAGTTCCTGCACGAGCGATCGCTCCCTGGAAATTGTCGATGAAGACTTTCTTAAGCCGTTCCCAGGAGTCGATTGTGTTGCTGCCGAGGCTCTCCAGCCAAGTGAGCGGCGCAGGGTCCAAAGCCATCGGGAAGTAGACGACTTTGGTGATATTTGAGCCCCCTGCGACGTCAATGGCCGTAGAGTAGCAACGAAGCCACTGCTGGGGAGCCTGCTTGCCGTCGTACTTGGTGATGCCGATCGGCTTGAAGCCCTCCGGGTACTTGTAGCTGCTGAAACGAGCGGAAAAAGCAGGAAATCGATCGCTACAATCAGTACCTTCATTCTCGACTTCTTCACGGGTCTTGCGCCTGGAAGAAATCACGGTGCGCGCATCGCGGCCTTCATTGATGTGTTGACGCAGATCCTCCGGAGGGAGTCGATGATGGGCTTGTCGTGGCTGACCCCCTTGCGGTGGCTGCTGCCTCCCGCCAGGGGTCTGGCTCCCGCAAGCGTTGTCGTTGCTGGGTTGACGTCGAGGACAGCCGCCAGCCGCTCGGCTGTGGTTCTGACTTCGACTGTCACCCACACGCTCCTCCCTGATGGTAAGCGCCGGGTTGTGTTGATCCAACTGGATCCAAGCCCTCTGCGCGTACAAGAGTGCTTGACGTACCTCCGGGTCATGGCTGCGCTCGAGGATAGCCGTAACCCTGGCGATGTTGGCCACCGGAGTCCGAAACCCCCGTTCGCTGACGGCGGCGAACTCAGGATCGAGCTCACGATGCATAGATCTCCTACGCTCGTTGGCCCTCCTCCGCCGGATTGTGCGGGCCCTGTTTCTGGCCCTTCGCGCTTCACAATCGGCGTCGTTTTCGTCGCCGACGTTGGCTGTGATCTCATCCTCGGAGACCGCTTCAAAGTTGTCGATGGGAAAATCCCCATCGTCCTCGCCTTCTTCGGCCATCAGCACCTGGCGGGATGAAAGCTCATGAGAACTTTCGTCGACTAGTTCGGTCGACCCCTCAGCCTCGGTGGCCAACGGCCTGCCTTCTTGAAAAGGCAAGGGCTCGAGGTGGGCCACGAGTCGGCCCTCTGCCTCGAGTAGTTTGGGGGGCGTCATGCCCCTCCAGTACACCATGTGCCCCTCCGGCAGGGGGGTGACCACCAGATCACCGGTACCGGAACAACCCGAAGCCCCCCGACACGCGGTGGCCTCAGGCTTTCCGGTCTGGAGTAACAAGTCCAGGTCCTTCTCAGACATGGAGAAGGACCCAGAGTCGTGAGCCTCCTGAAGGTTAGTGGCCAAATCGCACAAACCGAGTTGATATCGGCTGTGCTGGTCCCTAGATTGGAACGAATCCAAACCAGGGGGAGTTGACACAATACCAGAAGAAGTCGAAGCTAGATCGGACTCCAACTCGATCTGTGCTGCGGAAGCGTGGAGCGGCAAGTTGTCGAGCCCGTCGACGAGCTTGTCAAGGTTGTTGCGGAGATCCGCAGCGGAGGTTTTTGGCTTCATGTCGATGAGGAATCGCCAGAAACTGCCCGCACCATCTGCGATGCAGACCCATGAACCAAAAACGAACGTCGTACCCTGAAAGGGAACTAATCTGATGAATCCGAACGATGCCATCGAGCTCGCCGGTGGATCTTCGACGTGCACCCCTACCTGGCGCGCCAGCTGTCGTTGTTTAACCGGCTGCCCACCACGGGGTATACCCAAGGTGGTAAGTTTTGGGTGAGGGGACGCCGAGATCAGGAACTCGAAGGTGCAAGGAACACAAGACTTAGACAGGTTCGGGCCACACGGAGCGTAACGCCCTACGTCCTGTATGGTTTGTATTGCCTTCTGTATTGAATGACCTAATGATCTTCTCTTTTTAGGGGGGTCCCTGACCTCCCTTATATATCCGAGAGGCCAGGGTTACAAAGATGCTAACCAACCCCCTCCGAGGGATCACACCCAAACTGATCTCGAGTAGATCCTCTCTGTGTTGGTTAGCTCTATCTCCTATTTAAATGGGATAAACAAGAGATAAACAAAACAAATAAGAGACAAGACGGGCTTAATCTCTTAAACTTCGTAACGTGCCCAGCCCGGTGGCCCCGGGTCTGACACGCAGTTTTCTCGGTCTTGCTGGCTACTATCGTCGTTTTATTCCAGATTGCTCTCGAGTAGCCAAGCCCATGACAGAATTATTAAAGAAAGGAGTGAAATTCTCCTGGAATAAGAAATGTGAAGAAGCTTTCCATGCTTTAAGAGCACACCTTACCACCGCTCCAGTTTTAGCTCAACCAGACCCATCCCAATCATTTGATGTTTATTGTGATGCATCAGGCACTGGACTAGGATGTGTACTTATGCAAAACAACTGCATAATTGCATATGCCTCTAGAGCACTTCGGACGCATGAGCAAAATTATCCTACTCATGACCTTGAGCTTGCAGCTGTTATCCATGCACTTAAACTTTGGAGACACCACCTTATGGGTACCAAGTGCAATATTTATACCGATCATAAGAGTTTAAAATACATCTTTACACAAGCAGACTTGAACATGAGGCAAAGACGTTGGTTGGAACTTATAAAGGATTATGATCTTGAAGTTCACTACCATCCAGGCAAAGCCAATGTGGTTGCGGATGCACTTAGCCGCAAATCCCATTGTCATTGCATATCAGTAGAAGTTTTCAGCAACACTCTTTGTTGGGAAATGAGTAAGCTTAATCTGGAAATCGTTCCTCAAGGCAGTCTAAATCATATAGCCATTGAGCCTATACTCCCGGATAGTATTGTGATGGCACAACAACACGATAAGGGAGTCAAAATGATCAAGCAACAATTAGCCCAGGGAGAAGAGAAGTATAAATGTTTCCAAGAAGACTCTAAAGGAATTCTACGGTTTAAGGGACGAATGGTTGTACCCAAGGACCATCAACTTCGCAAACAACTAATGGATGAAGCACATCTATCTAAATTTGCTATGCACCCTGGCAGTACAAAGATGTACCAAGATTTGAAACGAAATTTTTGGTGGACTCGTATGAGAAGAGAAATAGCAAAATACGTTTCTGAGTGTGATGTTTGTCAGAGAGTTAAGGCCAGTTATTTAAGGACTTCTGGTACACTGCAGCCTCTGTCTATTCCTTTTTGGAAATGGGAAGATATCAGTATGGATTTTATCGTAGGTTTACCCAACACTTCCCAGAGACATGATTCTATTTGGGTGATTGTGGATAGGTTAACCAAGACCGCTCATTTTCTTCCAGTGCATACCACTTACACTGCTAAGAAGTATGCGGAAATCTATCTGGACTCACCTTCATGTGAGGTAACCTTATTTAATCCTGTAACGGTGGTTTATCGGGACGCTACCCGACAGGCCAAGGGATTATACCGTTTGAAGTATGTTAGAGCTCTCTGAAATGAACTCTCGTACTTGAGCCGGTATAATTCAGGTTGGTTCTGCCACAGGGATGGCGGCCGACGAACTATGCGGCTGCTACTTGCAGTCGGCATGTCGATGCCCCTCTAAAGAGCTCCTATGGGGTCGTGGGTAGGGGCCTTGCTTCTTTGGCGACGTCTGTGCTAGAGGGCTTCTTCGGCGAAAGCCTTGGCGATGGTGACGCCGGTGGGCACCGCTTTCCCTATTGGGGGCATCGTATTCCCCCTTTAGCTCTTTCATCCAAGGGTAAAAAAACCCTAGGACGATGGCGCCATCGGGGTCGCTCCCTTCCTGAAGGCGTCGTGTTTGAATTTTCATCGTGGCTTCGAATTCTCCTTCGGCGGTTGTGCTTTGCTTCTCGGCGCCTGCTTGTCGCATGGAGGAGGGTCTTGCAATGTGAAATCGGAGCTGTTGTGTCGGGGACGTGGCTCAGCAACAATGACACATGGCAAGACCCCCGTCCATCGAAGACTAGGACTCTGCTGGGGGGTTGCAACAGCTGGGGGCGAGGTGTGGGCTTGTGTTTGGAAGTCGGAGCTGCTCTTCGCAGGGTGCTTGAGCTTGGTAACTTTGACCGGTCACGGGCGTTTGCTTCGGGGCAGTTGGTGGCTGTCTCGTGGGCGTCCTGCCATGGGAAGTCGGAGCTGCTGGTAGCATTCCTTCCATGCTCAGCAACGATGACCCATGGCAGTGTGTCGTGTTTGTGCTTAGCTACAACACGTGGGTTCATTAGCCTCGTGGGTGCCCTGTGTGGCATCTCGTTCGGCTAGCTTTCTTGTACATGAATTCTTTGGTTAGCTTTCTTGTAGATGAATTCTTTCATCTTAATTGAGTAGCAGAGCTCCTGCCTTTATTTTTAAAAAAAAAAGAACTAGCATCCTACATAAGCAGAAGCTCTAAGGCTCTCACACCCGGATTCAGGATGAAAAATAAAAATATGCTAGCACCTGAATTCAAATTTCTCTTTCACAAGAATCACAGATTCACAGCACACTGACAGCTTACATTAGCCCAAGGAATGAAGTAAAAGTAATAATTCTCCATTACTTGAACCTAATCAATAAATTGCAGTTCTTTTTATTGTAACAGTGGAAGGGGAAGCATGACAGATGCAACATTGCATCTTTTTTTCTTTTGCCTTCTCAGATATTTCATAAAACGGACTCTCTATAGATCCCCACCAGTGATCAATTCTTATAGCTTCGTGTAAGAAAAGAAAGTTTCATTTTCTTATGTATAGAACTTTCTTTTTATTCGCCACTTCTAGTAGAATAGAAATTCTGAATTACTATAATCGCCCTTTCTATTCTATTATACTGGAATAGAACATAGTAGAATAGAACGACTCTTTCTTACTTTCTTAAAAGAGTTTCTTACAAGAGTGAAACAAAACTAAAGAAAGAGAAAAAAAAGTTTGCCAAACTTATTAATGCAAAACGATCAATTAAAGAAAAGAGTTGATACTACAATTCGACTACTCAATCAATTGGTAGTATCCCTAGAGTCCACTCCTCCCCCATACTACTAGCGAAAGAGAAAATGTAAAGACTACCATTAAAGCAGCCCAAGCGAGACTTACTATATCCATGCAAATTATGTCTCCTATTTCTATGAAGGAATTCTTCTACTATTGATAAATAATCATAGTGGAATCAAGGGTACAGAGTCAATGGATTCATGATTAAACCCCTCCTACTTCTTGTATTTTCATACAATTTTGATTAAGTGAGGGATCAAATAGAAATATGTAGTCAACTTTATTTGAAGGTAGTTTGGAGGATTTTAAATATGACTATTGCTTTCCAATTAGTTGTTTTTGCATTAATTGCGACTTCCTCAGTCTTAGTAATTAGTGTACCCCTTGTATTTGCTTCTCCTGATGGTTGGTCAAATATGTTGTATTTTCCGGCACATCATTATGGATTGGATTAGTCTTTCTGGTAGCTATTTTGAATTCTCTCATTTCTTGAATTTGGTTAGTATTTAGTAGCCCAAATAAATAAAAAGAAAGGCCCTTTTTTCGAAAAAATTCTTTGATACACATTAAAATGCTATTTTCGTTCCGAATTATTATATTACCTCTTCTCCTTCATTATTATGAAATTCTATTGCCATTAGAATATTGATTGACAGACAATTAATAAAAATAAAACTCTAATAGAAAATGAAACGGTTGACCCAGACATAGACGGTCGACCCAGGTGGATATACCCTATAAAATATAGGCCGTAGCGAGCGTAGTTCAATGTAGCGAGCATAGTTCAGTGGTAAAACATCTCCTTGCCAAGGAGAAGATACGGGTGCGATTCCCATCGCTTGCCAACTTAATTTAGTAAGGTACTATGATAAAAAATTAAATCTAGTTGACTACTTAACTACTTCTATGAAATTAATAGTTGTTAGTCTAGTACTGTACCCCTTCCTATCTTATCCTTCCTTTGCACCCGACTCAAAAAAGAGAGTGCTTCGGGGGCGAAAATCCAACTTTCCAAGAAAGTTCCCTAAACCGGGGATTCACCAAGACAAACAAGAGACAAACGGTTTTTAAAGGGGATAGGCTATGCTTTTCTTTCATTTTTTTTGCTGCCTGCCTGCTGAATAAAAAAAAGAGTTGGATATAGCCCTCTATATATCATATCTATACAAATAGAATAGTCCGTTTATACGGACTACTAAGTGCGGAGACGGGAATCGAACCTGTGACCTCAAGGTTATGAGCCTCGTGAGCTACCAAACTGCTCTACTCCGCTCTGTAGGGCCGAAAATAGGTGGACGAAAAAGGTTAAATACAAGTCTCTATCATGTCTAGACAAACAAATAGAATAGTCTTTTTCTACAAAATGGAGCGGGTAGCGGGAATCGAACCCGCATCGTTAGCTTGGAAGGCTAGGGGTTATAGTCGAACATGAAATTTTGATTTCATTCGGCTCCTTTATGGATATTCTCACCACTTAACATCTATGTCAGCTTTTCTATCTGAATGGAACCAAAGCTCTCTGCTTTCTAGATGATCCCTATAGAATAGTAGATATAAATTATCCTAAATATCTATCTAATCTACTTACTTCGTTCCCTAATTTCATTCAACAGATCCTGAGGAAAAGAGTTGGGTTTCCACCGAGCTGAAACAATATACTGACGGTTCTAGTAAACCAAAACCATCATTTTTTAGCTATTGGGCTTCCATTTCCTTTTTAAACAAAACAAAAGAAGATTTAGTTACGAATGGAAATAAACTTTTTTGTATCTTCATCCATAGATCCTTTACTCATATTTATTCAATAGGAATACTTAAATGCAAAATTATGCTTCGTGACTCTGTACTCATAATCGAATTTGTATTTTGGGTGCAAATTCAATTAGTCTTTGGATACTAATCGCGAGAATGTATATTCTTCCTCAATATGCTATTGAGAGGAAAAGGATTAAACCCTTTATAAGAACTAAAGTTTTCATCGGAATATGAATATAAAAAAACTTAAGGATGCCTTAAGTATATCATTTCAAATTCAGTTATTAATAGAACGAATCACACTTTTACCACTAAACTATACCCGCTACATGTAGATTATGATACCAACGCTACTCTTTGTCAAGGGTAGCCATTCGAGAAGGGGGCTAATTCAACCTTATCAAATCAAACGGTGAAAGTTCATGGCAGTGGGCGGTTGGTACTTCA
The DNA here is from genome assembly GCF_002211085.1 of Panicum hallii. Lineage (NCBI taxonomy): Eukaryota > Viridiplantae > Streptophyta > Magnoliopsida > Poales > Poaceae > Panicum > Panicum hallii. Next base: position 808,915 of record NC_038047.1, on the reverse strand, counting down.
ACCGCGAGCCTTTACTTTAGGATTTAGATAGCCCCTCTCTAGTCTGTAAAATACATCTCTTCTTACCATGCCAATTGTGTATGAACCAAATGTATGCATTTCAATTAGGATCTATTCTACGGTTATGACTACAAGGATCATTATTTGTGAAGATGTAAATGTGCGTTCTACGTATCCGACCAAAACGATCAAGAATATCCCAATCTGATAAATTGGTCCAAACGGGTTTACTAATAGGATGCCCTGATCCAGTACAAAATTGAGCTTTTGATAAGGATCCAACGAGGGAAGTAGCAGGGACTGTGGTATCGAATATTTTCATTCAAGTATCTATTAGAAAAGAATTCTCCAGCATTTGATTCCTTACTAACAAAGTATTTATTGGTACACTTGGAAGGTACCCCAAGAAATCGAAGCAAGAGTTTGTTAATTGATTTAGGCAAATCCTTTGTGGCTGAGTCAAAAACGATAAAAAATATTGCGAGAAATTGACAAGGTAAGATTTCCATTTCTTCTTCAAAAGAAGAGTTCCTTTTGATGCAAGAATTGCCTTTCCTTGATATCGAACATAATGTATAAGAGGATCCATAAAGAACCATATGGTTTTCCGAAAAAACCTGGGTACATTACCCAAAAATGTTCCATCTTCCCAGAAAAGTGGACTCGTTCCAGAAAGGTTCCAGAAGATATTAATCGTAAGCAAGAAGATTGTTTACGAAGAAACAATAAGAAAAATTCATATTCTGATACATAAGAGTTATACATTGACTGCAAATTTAAAAAGGGTGAATCTCTAAATTCCTTTATGGGACTACTTCCTGCTGGAAAGAGAAACTCTAAATCTAGAAAGGTTGAACCTCTGATAAAATATTGCTGAATCGGTTTTAGTTGAAGAATCTATTATGCTCAGCCGATTTATTAGCTTATAAGGATAGTCAACAATCAACAGGTGCCTCAAGGTCTGGAACCTTCACAGATATTTAACTTTGTTGACGCAAAACTTACTACGTGACCCCACACGAGGATCTGAGAGATTTATTTTTCTCCGGCGCATAGGTGCTAGGCGTGTCATTCAACTGACAAGGTATATAATGACATCGTATCGGCAATTAATAGAATAATATTGAGTTGGGCCAACAGAATTCAAAGATAAGTGAACATCAGACTGTTAGAGTGATGCAAAAGGGGCAGAGTAACTGCGCATTTCAAGTAATTGTAGTAAAACCTGACCTGTGGATCTTTTTGCTTTTCCAGCTATATGTACATATCTAGCTGCGGAACGAAGAAAATCCGCCTTCCTTGGAAAAAAATCATTCCTAACTCCGAAGTCTCAAAGGAGACTTGGGTGGCGCCTTCTGAAGAGCCCTTCAGTCTGCGACTCAGATAGGGTAGGATTCGTGTCTCAGCTGGAAGGGGTCGTAGGACTGACTCAGACAAAGCGTTAGAAGTACGATCTCTGAATATACAAGCTTTGGCCTGCATTCTTCCCTTATCTAATCTCTTAGGTAATAAGAAAGTGATGTTAATTGTCATGCTAAGGAGCTGACCAGTGACATTTCTGTTTCAATTGAAGTCAGCCTTACTATACTCAGCTTGTAGGAATCATCACTCACAAGGGCGTTCTGTAAAACAACAAAAATGTGTTTTGAGGGGTAGATATTCGCAACACAATGTCCACTGGTATTCAAAATCTACATGAATAGCTAAGGAGAAGACGAGGAAACAACAGAGAAACTGTACTGACAAGGCACTCTTTTTTGGGAAACCAGAACTCATTTTGATTTTATAGAATATCAAATTTTGGTGCGATTCGAGCGGGGCAAGAGTGAGCGGCGGGAATGTTATTAGGGCCCATGTATCTGGCTACGGTCCATGTTTAGCTATGTTTGGGCTGGGCCTAGGCCTAGGCCTACATAAGAATACAGATAGGGAGTAGGCATGGCGGCAATCTGGTAGTCGTATGCATGAATCATGATAGCGGCGGTTTCCGGCCATGCATATGCAGTGGTGGAGCTACGTGCAACCGTTGATGTCAGCTGACATCGACGGTTCGGCTGTAAGCTCTAATGCCTTATATATTTATTATATGCTCTAACACCAGTAAAGATATATTGATATCGGCAGCTCAGCAGCTAGACGTTTTACTAATAGGTCATTATCTGATCTGCCATTCACATAGTCCATAATTCAATAAATAATAGCACACCACAACCCATAGGATCAATACCTTTTGTCTATTGCTCTTCAGTACAGTCTAATCTAGTGACGCTTCATTTCCATTTTTTCATTAGCGTCTTCTCAATTCTCACCTTGCGTCGTGCAGAAAACACCCACACGGTAAGGAGCCGATGACGGCACCGTGGCAACCGGCAAGTCCTCCACTAAAGCTCGTATTTGTTCTTTCTATCGCTACTGCATTGCATTGGTGAAGAGGTGTTTTTTGGCAATTAAAACCATCCATTTTAAATTGTAGATCGTTTTGTATTTCCTAGATACATAGATTTTACTATGTATATAGATATACGCTATATCTAGATATATAGCAAAATTTATGTATTTAAATTTATCAAAACAACCTACAATTGGAATGGAAGGAATATGAAGACAGTAGACGATTCTATACTGACATCCTATGCTGACATCGGCGACAATATTTTCTAGCTTCACCCCATATGTATCTGGATATCTGGTTATTACAGTCCATGTGTCGGTACGCGTGCAAGATAAAAGTAAGGGCATGTTTGGATGTTGTGGTTTTAGAAAACTGTAGTATCAAGAAGCTGTAGTTTTATAAGCTAAAGATGTGCAAAACTGTAGTTTAGAAAAAAAAGAGGTTCCAAGTGGAGTTTTTAGACTCCAAAAAGACTATGGTTTTGATAGTACCACAGTTTTTAAAATCACAAAGTTTGCTGCATCCAAACACTCATGAGTCTCTAAAAACTAAAGTATTTTGTAAAACTATAGTATTTATTCAATACTCCAAAAATACTTTGTATCCAAACAGGGCCTAAGCCTGTTTCAACGAGCCCTTTCATTTGAACTGAAAATACAGCCCTACAGATCAATTTGAACTGTAAATCAATTCATAGTATCTTTTCAGTATAGATCTGTAGTTCTGTACAAATGACAAAATAAAAGGACCTCCAAAGTTCATCATTGCCACTTCCATGGAGAAGTGACACTGTAGTATCAGAATATTCGTGTGGCCGCCATTTTAGTTTTCTTGTCGAGGCTAGAATCCAGCAGCATGTTATTAATCTTGGCAAACACATCTTCCGCTTTGGAACACAAAAGCATGCAGGCTGCAACTAAGGAATCCAGCAGCATGTTGTGTTACTAAGGAAGTCAACATTATTTTAAATTTTTTTATAGCTCGCACTGAGTTGGAAAACTAACTTGGTGTGGACCGGCATGCATGCGGGCCGGCAAATTAAAAAGACTTCGAGGACGTCGCTTATTATTATATCTATATTATAAAAGTTGAAATAATTGAAATTTTTTCTCACTAAGATTAGATCCACCGTACTTTTTACGAAGGTTCCACCTACCAGATCAAAGGTTTGATGAAGAGGTGGAGACCCACGAAATTAGTAGAAGGAAAATATTTCCACCGATCTTAATTCTTTTTACACCAAGCACTTTGATCTACCCACCCCTTGTACACCCATATTACTCTCCATTGTTTGTGCACCAGGCTTCCATAACGTTCGGTAAGAATTGTAACCACGCATCACTATAAAAAACGATTTGTAGGAACATCGTGGTTTTTTCTAGGGGCGGGTCAAAAGTTAACCCGCTTCTACAAATGGAGCGTAGTTACTGTAGCATCCGATCCGCTCTTAGAAAAATATTTTTTGAGGCGGGTAACGTCATCATCCATTCCTACAAATGGGAATCATTTTCAAGGGCGGGTGACGGCATCATCCGCCGCTAAAAGTGGCATTTCTAAGGGCGGGTGACGCCACCACCTACCTCTGGAAATGGTGCCATTTCTAGGAGCGGGTGATGGCAAAATGCATTTTTAGGGGGCGGGTGATGGCGTGATGTGATGCCCCGAAAATTCACTTAATTAAATCATGCGCTAGAGTAATTCGTAGAAACGGTTCGACGTCAAAACCCTAACCCTAACCGGATCGCCGCCCCGTTCCGCATCGCTCGCGACCGCCCGCCGTGATTAGAGCCGGCGCGACCCCTTTTCTTTTTCTCCTCGCGCGAATACCTCGCGCGTGGCCGACCGGCCGCGGCTGCTGCCGCGATTGGCGCCGACGCGTTTTCCCTTTTTCCCTCGCTGTTCTCCTCGCGCTGCGCGCTTCCCCGCGCGTGGCCGACCGGCCGCGGTCACCGCCGCGACCGGCGCCGGCACTTCTCCCCTCCCCTCTCTTCTTTTCTCTCTTCTCCCTAATTCTTTTCTTTTTTTTCCTTTTCTCCGTTTTCTTTCTTTTCCCTTTTCTTCCTTCCCTCCCTTTTCTTTTCTCCCTCCTTCCTCCCTGCCTCTCCCTCTTTTCCCTTTGTTCCCGAGCGCCACACGCCGCGCGCTACCGTGCCGCGCACGCCCCCGCGTGCCCCGCGTGGCCGTGCGCCACGCCGTGCGCCGCGCCGTGCCCGCGCCCCGCTCTGGCCCGCGTCTCGCCGCGCCGCGCGCGCACGCGCCGCGCCGCCCGCCGTTGCTGCGCCCGCGACGCCGTGCCGTCCGCCGTTGCCGCGTCCTCCCTCGCCACTGCTCCCACGTGCGCACGCTGCACCGCCCCGCCCCCTGGCCGCGCCGTGCCGCGCTGTACGCGCACGCGCGCACAGACGCCGCGTCGCGACGACGGCAAGCGGCCGAGGCGCCATTAATGGCGCCCCGCACCTGCCGCCGCCGCGACCGCCCCTCCACTGCCCCGGCCGCCTATAAAAGGGCCGAGGAGCACCCCCGGCACCCCCACAAGCCACAGCGCCAGCTAGTCCCTCACATCCTTGCCCCCACCACCGCCGCCACGGACGCCATCACCGGCCGCCGCCCCCCACCGCGGTCCCGCCTCCTCGCTGCGTCCCAAGCCGAGGTGAGGAGGGGAATACGACCCCCTCGCCTCCCCCCTTCTTTTTCCCCCGCCCCGACCGCCGCCAGGCCCCGGGCCGGCCGGGATTTCCGCCGCCGGCGCCCTACCCCCCCCCCCCTCCTCTGTTTTGCACGGGGGAGAGGAAGGAGAAGGGTAGTTTTGCCCATAACCCCCCCCTTTTTCTGTTTTTCTCCAAAGAAAACCCCCTATCCACTTCTTTTTGCAAAAGAAACCCTACGCTTTCCGTTATTTCAAATCGAACCCCTCGATACATAAACCAAGATATATTTGATGCTTTTTAGCATGCACAGGGTATTTCTAGGATTAGCAAATAAGCCCTTACCCCCTTTAGATAATTACGAACAAGTCCCTGGACCCCCGTTTAAGCCCTGAAACCACCTTTAACGCGTCATTTTATGTGCGAAACGACCTCCGATCAACCCGAAACTTTACCACACCCTTTCTAGTATAGTTCTAGCCATGCCATTAAGAAACCACCCAAAAATATTACCCCTAACTCCATAACTAAATTATTTCCGATTCAAGCTCAACGATAAAAGCTTTTAGTTCTCTCGCTTGATTGCATGCCTGTTTGTTTGCGTCGTAGGACACGGAGTGAACGAGGAAGTTCCCGACTGTGACCAAGCAACCGAGGACCAGTTCTGCGACCCCGAACCCGAAGGACAGTACTTCGATCAGGACCCCCCGCAAGGACTTGACGATGGCAAGTTCAATCCCGCCCTTTGATGCATGTTTCTGTCCTAGTTTTTATAAACACAACCCGATGGCCTGTTTTTATAAAATTGCATGGTTTTGCGTGCCGTAACCAGGTTAGGATAGCCACCCTTGTTGTGATAACCATACCTAGAACACCTGATTTTATAAAGAAAATGCGTGTGTGTGGGAAAGGGTAAAAATGTGGTTTTGAAAGACGAGTCGGACAGGATGGATGGCATTTCTGTGTGAATTGCCGTTGGTGAGCTCGTACCTGTGTGGTTGAGCGTGGAAGGGAGATATCCATCTTGTCACCCCTAAGGACCGAGTTGATGTGTCGTCTCACCTAGCTTCCTGTCATGCAAACCACTTGACCGTTGTATGGGCAACGGCTTGGCCTAACCCCACTAGTTAGTCTGATAGCCATCAGGAGAGCTGGGAGCAACGGGTGATCAAGGAGACGGGATAAGCTCTGTGTGACTTATGCCCCGGTTAAACCTCGGTGATAGGTCGAATGACCCCTTGATAGATCCCGTGGTGGCTAGTCAGGTCTAGCTAAGGTGGGTAAGGGCTTTGATGGGATCTGCACCGGCACTAAGGTGTTCGTGCTGTGGTACCCCATCTGTGGGTAAAGTTGCACACCTCTGCAGAGTTGAAAATCTATTCGAATAGCCGTGCCCACGGTATTGGGCAAGTTATGGTGTGGTCACATAACTAGTGTTTCTCTTGGGAATGAATGGGCAGGTGTGAGTCGTTTGGAAAGTGTTCGGCAGTTGTGCCGTATGCTACGGCGGACGGGGAGTCCGGTAGCGGTTTAAAATTTGGATCCGTGTGGATCAACATCGTGTGCCCCTTGGTGATGGGAAAACTTGTTTTGAAAAGTGCCTTTAAAAACGAACCCCTGCATACAACTGTGTTTTCCGCAAATGAACCGTAACCTTATCCTTGGACTACCCTGTGCATTAAATTCTGTTAAACCCCTCCGTGGGTATGATTGGATTTGCTGAGTACGTTTGTACTCACCCCATTCTTACTTTTACAGTGGAAGACCCAGACTACGTCCCCGAAGACAACGAGTAGGGTTTCGTCCTGCCCCCAGTCTTGCCTGTGGTTGAGGCCACCGTTGGATTCCGCATGGCGCAAGACTCTGATGATCCTCTTTTCGTAACTAGTGTAGTGGTGTGGGTTTTAGTTGTAATCCTCGCGATTGTGGCGCTTCACTGCCCATTACCGCGAAGAGTTGTACGGTGATGTACCATCTGTTGCAATAAAAGTGTTATCAGCCTCCTAGGACTGATAAATTAACACTTTTAAGTCTTCCCTGATGGGGGGGACGCTTCAGGTGGTATCAGAGCTGTAGGCTGACCGTAGGACGTGACCCTAGGAACGAGACCCCTTTTCAGACCCTAGAACTTGTCCCGGTTTAGAAACTTTCTGCACAAACACTCACCACTGGTCTTTGCCTTGTTCCAAATGGCTGGCAATGGATGGGTTAGCGGAATCTGCCACGCAGAGCCTGGCCTCCCCAAGTTACTATTGCTCAGCCTGGAACGCGTTGGGATTAGGGAACCACCGGAGTATGCCTACCGTGAGTACATCGCAGGAGGCACCCTTCGGTGCGACATGATGGTTTTTGTGGAGAGAAGCACTCGCTACCCTGATGTGGACCCTTGGTTCCTCTCCACCACTGGCTTCCGCTTCCCCAACACCTATCGAAAGGCCGCCCGTAAAGCCCTGCGACGGCTGCGTGTGCTCTACAAGCACCACCTTCAGCGGACTCCTATGGGGTTTTTCCCACCCGCTGAGGGACGAGGACGCACTTGGATTGCCCGAATGAGGGGCCTTGGACGAGAAGAAGAAGACCTCGAAGATACGGTTTCCCACCTATCCATCTACCTTACTGGCTTGGATGCCCTCTACCGCGAACAGGCGGCACAACTGAGGCAGTTAATTCGTGGGATTGAAAAGATAACCCAGGAGCTGGAGGAACAACGGACAAGAGCCGCAAACGCTGAGTATTCCTTAGCCGCCCTCCAAGCCCAGATGCAAGAATACGAGAACCGCAACGGAATAGGTGGATGGATAGAGGAAGAAGAAGAAGAACCCATGGAAACCCATTGGGATAAGGGTACTCAGACCGAAAACGAGATGGATCGGTTCCTTCCAATAAAGAAGCGCTCTATCAGGACCGAGGAAGAATCCCCATGATAGGATTAGCACCCCTAGCTAAAACCCTACCCTAATGACCACGTATCTATGAAAACTGTACCACCCTTGTTGTAATAATAAATATCATCTACTCCCTTTTGCACCTGTACCAGGTTGTTTACCCTGTTTCTGTTTTAGATGGCTGAGGAAGGATGGACCCAGGGCGATTGCCAAGCTGCACCTGGTTTTCCCGGCCTCTTAATCAACACCCTGGAGAACCTTGGCGTTGCAGAACGCCCAAGGTACTACAGCCGAGAGTACGAGCACCATGGTACCCTCCGCTGCAGGGTGATCCTGGTCATCGCCAGGAGCAACCGCTACCCCGACATTCAACCTTGGCGAGCGACCGCCACGGGGTTTAGACACCAGGACACCTACCCCTTGGCCATCAGAAAAGCACTCCGTTATTTGTGCCGGATTTTTGAAGAACACCTCGCCCCCACACCAGCGAAGTTCTTCCCGCCGGCCATCAGAACCCCAGTCTGGGAAGCACGCATAAGAAACTTGGAGCGACGTCGCCACGAAGAAGGCCCCCTGTACCAAGTGGCTACTTACCTAGCCGCCCTGGATCAACTCTTTGATGAGCAAGCCAACCTCCTAAGGGAGCAGACCCATCGAGCCGAGCAAGCAGAGCTCGCGGTGAGGATACAGCAGATCAGAGCCGCCCACGCCGAGGCGAGAGCCGTAGCCGCGGTCAGTAGCGAAGCAGTCGCCCAAGAAAGCCTCAGGCAGGCCCGAGACCGACGTATGCAAGATTGGACCCAAAGTGGAACACCAGTCCCGGCGATAGGGGAAGACCATGTTTTACTCGGGACACCCGTCATAGGGTGGGGATCACTCTTTGGGAGCACACGAGCCCCACCCGAGAATCCTGAAAGTTCTGCTGCCGCCGACGAAGGGGATGCTGCAATGCAGCCCCCGACCGATGGGAACCCAGAAGACGGCGAGCGAGAACCTCTCGCCCTGTCCGCCCCGGAAGAAGACACACCACGCAAGTAGAGTGACCGACGCCATCCCAGTGATGCCCCTCCCCAGCCTTTCTGTTTACGCCGTACCCTTAAGACAAGACCCTGGCTGAGTAGCACGAGACCTAGTCGTACCCCCAAGCTGTACCCCCCCTTGCTGTAATAAAAAGGGTTTGTGCTTGCTGTTTGTGGTGATTGTGTGCTGGATTGTTGTGTGCTACTTGTTTATATGGGTACCGGCAGAAGGTAGATTCTGCCTTATATATACGAATTAAACAACTTAAACATCACAAAATCGTAACCCCGATTTACCCAATCAACAGGTGACCCCCCGGAACGTCGCGAGGGCCTCCCGTGGCCGGAACCCCGTAGCCACTAGTGTCGGAGCACAGCCCGTTGAACAAGATCTTCCCCAAGGAGAGCAAGAAGTAAGCCAGAACCGAGGGGGAAGTCAAGAAGGAGAACAACTACTACCACCCCCACCCCTCGGAGACCTGGCGCAGATCATCCATAACCAGACCCTCATACTGGAGACTCTGGCAAATGCCCTCATTAACCGGCAGCCACGAGGGCAGAATATGAACGACAAGCTGACGGCCTTTCTAAGGACCAAGCCACCTACCTTCGCCGGATCCTGCAACCCGTTGGATGCTGACGACTGGTTGCGAGTAATTCAGAGGAAGCTCGAACCATTCGAATGCCAGGACCGGGATAAAGTCCTTCTGGCAGCCCACCAGCTCACCGGAACAGCATTATCCTGGTGGGAAAACTATTGTGCCGCAGCCGAAGATGCCTCTACCATCACCTGGGGAGAATTCGTAAGGGAGTTCCGCCGCTACCACATCCCTTCGGCCACTATGAAGCGCAAGGCGGATGAATTCCGCGCACTACAACAAGGAAGCATGTCGGTGGAAGAATACACCCACCGGTTCATAGAATTGGCCCGGTACGCACCGGAAGAAGTGAACGACGACGATAAGAAGCAAGACATGTTCAAGAAGGGATTAAGCCCAGAACTCCGGACCTTGCTTACTCCCCAGATCTATCCGGACTTCAACACCCTGATGAACAAGGCTATCCTCACAGAAAGGGCCAAAGCTGAAGAGAGAAAGGATAATAAACGCAAATTCCTGGAAAGTAAGGCCCGCCAACAGGACCGCTTCCAAAAGCCGAGGAACTCCAACTGTACTGCACCAAGATCCCAGGCCCCAATGCAGTATAGGACTCAGTCCCAAGTGACAGGATCATGAGCCCCTGAAGCACAGCCTAAGAGTCAGAATACCATGAGGGCCCCGCAGAGCAACACAAGCCTGGCCGCCTCCGACAACAACAATGTTAGGGCCTGTTTCAACTACCGTAAGACGGGGCACTTCATCGCCAATTGCCCCTATGCCAAGAATAAGCCGGCAACGTCGGCCTTCTCCAACACGGTGAATGGGCCCAGACCAGCCCTGACCGGTGCCAACCGAGTGCCCGTCCGCAACAACGATGGCAGCCAGCAGGTGAAGCAGCAATCATTTGGACGAGCCCGCGTCAATCACATCGACGCGCAGGAGGCTCAAGAAGCTCAGGGCGTAGTGCTCGGTGAGTATCTAGTCAGCTCAGCTCTGGCAACGGTACTATTTGATTCTGGAGCATCGCACTCGTTTATATCCTCGAGCTATGTGGAAAAACACAAAATACCTACAGTACTACTAAAAACACCCCTATTAACCCGGACGCCTGGAGGCGACATTAATTGTCAGTTAGGTTGTCCACGGGTAAGGATCAATTTAAGTGGGGTAGACTTTCTAGCAGATTTGGTAGTACTTAAGTCTGGGGGAATAGACGTAATCCTTGGAATGGACTGGTTAAGCCGACACAATGGTCTCATAGGCTGCACCGACAAAGTAGTACACCTAACAAACCCCGAAGGAGTACAAGTGATCTGCCGTACCCGGGATAGTAAGTTTGACCCAATGGTGTTTAGCATGGAAGCCAGGCCCTTAGAAGGAGTCCCGGTAGTGAGCGAATACCCAGATGTGTTTCCCGAAGAGCTTCCCGGTATGCCGCCGGACAGGGATATAGAGTTCGTCATAGACCTTATCCCCGGAACTTCTCCGATAGCCAAGAGACCCTATAGGATGGCAGCCTCTGAGTTAACAGAATTAAAGAAGCAACTAGAAGAACTGCAACGAATTGGCTTCATTAGACCAAGCTCGTCACCATGGGGAGCCCCAGTGCTGTTTGTCAAGAAGAAAGATGGGAGTATGAGGTTGTGTGTGGATTACCGAGCACTGAACGAGGTTACCATTAAGAATAAGTACCCCCTCCCCAGGATTGATGACCTGTTCGATCAGCTAAAGGGAGCCAAGTATTTCTCCAAGATCGATTTAAGGTCAGGGTACTTTCAGCTCAAGATTAGAGAAAGTGACATCCCTAAGACAGCTTTTGTCACCCGCTACGGGCAGTTTGAGTTCACCGTAATGTCCTTCGGACTAACCAATGCCCCTGCCTATTTTATGAACCTCATGAACAAGGTATTTATGGACGAGCTGGATAAGTTTGTCGTAGTCTTTATCGACGACATACTTATCTACTCCAAGAGTATTCAGGAACATGAGCAGCATCTGCGGGTAGTATTGGAGAAGCTGAGGACACATAGGCTCTATGCTAAGTTTAGCAAGTGCGAATTCTGGCTGGAAAGAGTAGCTTTCCTTGGTCACATCCTGACCGCGGAAGGCGTAGCTGTGGACCCAGAGAAGGTCGAAGCAGTCTCCAACTGGCATCGACCAACTAACGTCAGTGAAATCAGGAGCTTCCTTGGGTTAGCCGGGTACTATCGGAGATTTATCGAGGGATTCTCTAAGATAGCCCGACCCATGACGGAACTTCTTAAGAAGGAGAAAAAGTTCGCTTGGACAGAATCCTGTGAGAGAAGTTTTCAAGAATTGAAGCAAAGGTTGACAACCGCCCCAGTGCTGACCCTACCGGATATTCATCGGGACTTTGTCATTTATTGTGACGCATCCCGACAAGGATTAGGGTGCGTACTGATGCAAGACGGGAAAGTCGTTGCATATGCCTCCCGCCAACTCAAGACTCATGAGCAGAATTACCCGACCCATGATTTGGAACTAGCAGCCGTAGTGCATGCCTTTAAGATTTGGAGACATTACCAGATCGGAAATAAGTGTGAGGTTTACACCGACCACAAGAGTCTGAAGTATATCTTTACCCAGCCGGATTTAAATTTAAGGCAGAGAAGATGGTTGGAGTTGGTCAAGGACTATAATTTGGAAATTCAGTATCACCCCGGAAAGGCGAACGTGGTAGCCGATGCCTTAAGCCGAAAAACCTATGGACCCAAGGATGACCACCTATGCGAGGAAATGGCACGATTAAATGTGCACATCGTTCCTCGAGGTTCCAGCCAGGTGCTAAACGTCCAATCGACACTAGAAGATGGAATTAGAGAGGCCCAACGATCGGATCAAGAGTTAATGAAGATCTGCAAACAAACTGGAGAAAACAAAGCACCGGGTTTCAGAGTAGACGATAAGGGGATATTATGGTACGAGGATAGGATTTGTGTGCCCCGGAATGGAGACTTCCGGCAGCTAATCATGGATGAAGCCCATAACTCAGCCTACTCCATCCACCCAGGATCCACCAAAATTTATATGGACATAAGGCAAAGGTATTGGTGGAATGGGATGAAGGCGGATATCGCAAGATTCGTGGCTCATTGTGATACTTGCCAAAGGATCAAAGCCGAACATCAGAAACCGGCAGGATTATTGCAGCCCTTGCCTATCCCGGTGTGGAAATGGGATGAAATAGGAATGGACTTTGTAGTGGGTCTACCTAAAACACAGAAGGGACACGATTCTATATGGGTAATAGTGGATCGACTCACTAAATCGGCACATTTCATCCCCGTACGAACTAACTACGGTGGAGAGAAGCTGGCAAAACTCTATGTGGAAAACATAGTGAAGCTACACGGAGTACCTAGCAGAATTGTCTCAGATAGAGAAACCCAATTTACCTCGAGGTTCTGGAAAAGCCTGCATCAAGCCATGGGCACCAAGTTAGATTTCAGTTCTGCATATCATCCACAGACGGATGGTCAAACCGAAAGGGTAAATCAGATTGTGGAAGATATGCTGAGAGCGTGTGTCCTGACCTACGGGAAGGACTGGGAACAGAGTCTGCCCTATGCAGAATTCTCATACAATAATAGTTATCAGGCCAGCCTGGGCATGTCGCCATTCGAAGCTCTCTATGGAAGAAAGTGCAAAACTCCCCTGATGTGGTCCGAAGTTGGGGAACGTGCCCTAGTAGGACCCGCACTTATAAAAGAAGCAGAGGAAAAAGTAGCGGAAATCCGCGAGAAATTGAAAGCGGCTCAGTCCCGACAAAAGAGCTACGCAGACAAGAAGAGGCGGGAAATAAGTTTCAATCCGGGAGATTTTGTCTATCTCAAAGTCTCACCCATTCGAGGGACACGAAGATTTCAGGTACAAGGAAAATTAGCCCCTCGATACATTGGGCCGTATCGGGTTCTAAAGAAAGTCGGAGCCGTGGCATACCAACTGGAGTTACCAGAAGAAATGTCGGATATACATCCAGTGTTTCACGTCTCGCAATTAAGGAGATGTTTGAGAGTACCCGAAGGAGAACACGTGCCGGTAGAAACAATAGACCTGCAACCGGATCTGCGATACCAGGAAGTACCGGTCAAAATTCTGGACACTGTCACTAGGAGGACAAGAAACTCCGAAGTACGGATATGCAGAGTTCAATGGAGCAGACGCCGTGCCGTCCGCCTTTGCCACGTCCTCCCTCGCCACTGCTCCCACGTGCGCACGCCGCACCGCCCCGCCCCCTGGCCGCGCCGTGCCGCGCTGTACGCGCACGCGCGCACAGACGCCGCGTCGCGACGACGGCAAGCGGCCGAGGTGCCATTAATGGCGCCCCGCACCTGCCGCCGCCGCGACCGCCCCTCCACTGCCCCGGCCGCCTATAAAAGGGGCCGAGGAGCACCCCCGGCACCCCCACAAGCCACAGCGCCAGCTAGTCCCTCACATCCTTGCCCCCACCACCGCCGCCACGGACGCCATCACCGGCCGCCGCCCCCCACCGCGGTCCCGCCTCCGCGCTGCGTCCCAAGCCGAGGTGAGGAGGGGAATACGACCCCCTCGCCTCCCCCCTTCTTTTTCCCCCGCCCCGACCGCCGCCAGGCCCCGGGCCGGCCGGGATTTCCGCCGCCGGCGCCCTACCCCCCCCCCCCTCCTCTGTTTTGCACGGGGGAGAGGAAGGAGAAGGGTAGTTTTGCCCATAACCCCCCCCCTTTTTCTGTTTTTCTCCAAAGAAAACCCCCTATCCACTTCTTTTTGCAAAAGAAACCCTACGCTTTCCGTTATTTCAAATCGAACCCCTCGATACATAAACCAAGATATATTTGATGCTTTTTAGCATGCACAGGGTATTTCTAGGATTAGCAAATAAGCCCTTACCCCCTTTAGATAATTACGAACAAGTCCCTGGACCCCCGTTTAAGCCCTGAAACCACCTTTAGCGCGTCATTTTATGTGCGAAACGACCTCCGATCAACCCGAAACTTTACCACACCCTTTCTAGTATAGTTCTAGCCATGCCATTAAGAAACCACCCAAAAATATTACCCCTAACTCCGTAACTAAATTATTTCCGATTCAAGCTCAACGATAAAAGCTTTTAGTTCTCTCGCTTGATTGCATGCCTGTTTGTTTGCGTCATAGGACACGGAGTGAACGAGGAAGTTCCCGACTGCGACCAAGCAACCGAGGACCAGTTCTGCGACCCCGAACCCGAAGGATAGTACTTCGATCAGGACCCCCCCGCAAGGACTTGACGATGGCAAGTTCAATCCCGCCCTTTGATGCATGTTTCTATCCTAGTTTTTATAAACACAACCCGATGGCCTGTTTTTATAAAATTGCATGGTTTTGCGTGCCGTAACCAGGTTAGGATAGCCACCCTTGTTGTGATAACCATACCTAGAACACCTGATTTTATAAATAAAATGCGTGTGTGTGGGAAAGGGTAAAAATGTGGTTTTGAAAGACGAGTCGGACAGGATGGATGGCATTTCTGTGTGAATTGCCGTTGGTGAGCTCGTACCTGTGTGGTTGAGCGTGGAAGGGAGATATCCATCTTGTCACCCCTAAGGACCGAGTTGATCTGTCGTCTCACCTAGCTTCCTGTCATGCAAACCACTTGACCGTTGTATGGGCAACGGCTTGGCCTAACCCCACTAGTTAGTCTGATAGCCATCAGGAGAGCTGGGAGCAACGGGTGATCAAGGAGACGGGATAAGCTCTGTGTGACTTATGCCCCGGTTAAACCTCGGTGATAGGTCGAATGACCCCTTGATAGATCCCGTGGTGGCTAGTCAGGTCTAGCTAAGGTGGGTAAGGGCTTTGATGGGATCTGCACCGGCACTAAGGTGTTCGTGCTGTGGTACCCCACCTGTGGGTAAAGTTGCACACCTCTGCAGAGTTGAAAATCTATTCGAATAGCCGTGCCCACGGTATTGGGCAAGTTATGGTGTGGTCACATAACTAGTGTTTCTCTTGGGAATGAATGGGCAGGTGTGAGTCGTTTGGAAAGTGTTCGGCAGTTGTGCCGTATGCTACGACGGACGGGGAGTCCGGTAGCGGTTTAAAATTTGGATCCGTGTGGATCAACATCGTGTGCCCCTTGGTGATGGGAAAACTTGTTTTGAAAAGTGCCTTTAAAAACGAACCCCTGCATACAACTGTGTTTTCCGCAAATGAACCGTAACCTTATCCTTGGACTACCCTGTGCATTAAATTCTGTTAAACCCCTCCGTGGGTATGATTGGATTTGCTGAGTACGTTTGTACTCACCCCATTCTTACTTTTACAGTGGAAGACCCAGACTACGTCCCCGAAGACAACGAGTAGGGTTTTGTCCTGCCCCCAGTCTTGCCTGTGGTTGAGGCCACCGTTGGATTCCGTATGGCGCAAGACTCTGATGATCCTCTTTTCGTAACTAGTGTAGTGGTGTGGGTTTTAGTTGTAATCCTCGCGATTGTGGCGCTTCACTGCCCATTACCGCGAAGAGTTGTACGGTGATGTACCATCTGTTGTAATAAAAGTGTTATCAGCCTCCTGGGACTGATAAATTAACACTTTTAAGTCTTCCCTGATGGGGGGGACGCTTCACGTGATCTGGCCCCTAAAAATGATTCCATACAGAAAATTTATAACTTTTTCATATGATCTCAAATGAAGTCAAATTTTATATCAAAATTATAGAGAATGACGAGATCTAGAACTTTGTAGTTGATATCATTTTCATTTAGGGTCGTTTAATGGTCCAAGAAAAATATTATGAACCTACATATAGTTATGCCTGTATAGTATCTCATATAACTCAAATCATACTTTAACGTTTCAACAATTTTAACTTTTATATACACCGAAATATAATTGGTATATTTTTCTTTGTATCTATAGTTCATAATAACCATATTGTAGAAGTTTCAATTTTTTTGATTTGTTTTGATATATGGAAAGATTTAAATAAATTTTCAGAATAAAATTGAAAAATATTTTTACGGGCTGGTGGTGGCATCACCCGCCCCTAGAAACAGATTTCAAGGGGCGGGTAATGGCGCCTCTACAAATTAATTTCAGAGTTAATGTAAAACAATAGTATACCCATAGAGTCACAAATGACTGTGTAATGTGGGGGAGAGGAAGATATGCGCGAGTCTTGAGATATGCGGTTTGATCCCCATGTGATCCAAGTATGCATATTTCATCAAAAAAATTGTAACTCGATAGGACTAGCGTTGATTGACTTGCTAAACTTTCTCCATTTATTACCTAGAATTTCTCAGTTTACTAGCGTTGATTGACTTGCTAAACTTTCTCCATTTATTACTTTCCTTCTGCGCTCACACGATTGGTCTGGCGGCCGGCCGGACCTGGTTTTCTCCGTTTAGTTTCCTTGTGCGCCCATGCGCACGATTGCCCTAAGCCTCCTCGCCGTTGAGGCAGTTTGCGTTGTGCCGCTGCCCCTCCCAGTCTCTTGCCTGGCCAGTTCTGCGACTCACTCCTCCCTTTCCGTGGCGCAGCCGAAGAGGAGGCAAAAGGAGGCGCGACGAGACTGGATCTTCAGGGGATCGGACGTCAGCGTGTGGAGGCCTGCGAGTTCGTGCCGGTAGCTTACACTTCGTGCTTCGCTGCATCACCGAGCCATCTCCGTCCTTGAGTGTGTCGTCGCCATCATCATGCCAATAATGCCGCTACAGGTATGGAGCGCTCTTTCTGCTTAGATAACCGGCCTTCTTTATAGTATATACAAACTTAATAATCACAAGCCATTGTAGTTTCGTGCTGATACATCTAGGGATCCTAAAACAATACGCATCTTTGACATTGTGGGAGTTGCAATGGTTCTCCTCTGGTGCTCCACTTCCAATTCCCTCCACTGCATTGAATTTAGCGTATAGATAAGGCCTATTGTAACCTAATCCCTCACGCCATTTGAGATTCTAATTATAGAGATCGGGCAATACATGTGATGGTTTCTTTGTTTCTTTATTCTAAATTGATAGATGGGAAACCTCTTTGAGATACAGATGTTATCGCCATATTCTGGACGGGTCAGAAGTGGGCCGTGGAGCAAGATGGGCCCAAGAGATGGTTCCGGCAAACTTGCGTATCGGACCCTGTGCGGGTAATTGAGGCCAGTAAGGTCGTGTAAACTCAGATGTAGGCAGTTAGGATTCATGTCATGCTTGGTTAGGGTTAGTTAAAGAGAACAAGTCCGTGGACTATAAATATGTACCACGAATAAACAAGAAAGGGAGATCAATTCATCAACAACTCACGGCGCATCGCCTCCCCTGTTCCAGGGTTTTCATCGGGTAAGTGCCATGCGGCCCCAATCACACTCTGCGTGATCGGGGACGCATTGCCCTTGCTTGTTCGTTTCACGTGTTGCTTGTTCTGAAGCCTTGTAGATGGCGAGTAGCATTAGTTATCGTAGCGCGCATAGAGTAACGTTGCTTTCTTTATATTGTGATCATGCTCTATTCGCTGCTTGCACGCGCTCCGCAATCATCGTATTCAATCATGGGTGCTATGGTTGCGTCTTGTTTCGTTTTTATCAATAGATCTAATCTGTTGCGACTAGTTTCTATCTGTTAGGGATTTAGCTCGATATGTGCATGATTAGGCCTTGCAAACGAGTTGAAAGTTCCGGCAGTACGTTCGTATCGGATCATAGCCTGAGTAGAGGTTTCCCTAGGAATCGGCTCTTCAGCTGTTTTTAGGATCTTTATTTAGGTTGTCTGTTCTGGTGATTTTGCGTATTCGTTAGGCTCAATCACGTGTAGGATGTTCCGATCGTGCAGTGAGGGTTTAGTCATCGTGGGTTAGATTAGATTGATACTTTCAAAGCAAGCTTTATTTTATTATTATAGATATATATTGCCTGTCCCGGAGATCCGATCCGGTATTGATGCAATCGGCTCTTTATAGCCGATTCCAGGGAGGAGCGATGAGCCGATCACGGCTCGGACTAACCTTTACAAGTGTCTGTGCTTACAGGAATTTAATACATCACACCTTCCTGATCGGGTGCAGGATCAGGTGGCACGCCTAGCGACTCCAAGCCAGGGTGTGCGCCAGATCGCTGGGCCGTTGACCGAGGGACCGGGGCCCACCAGCCGTCCCAGAAGCCTCCCGGCTCCTCGTGTTGCCTGTCGTTGCTCGCCGGTGGGTTTCGATCGACAACACATTCTGGCACGCCCAGTGGGACACTCTTCATCGACTTCGTCATCATCATCAACATCATCTTCATCGACTCCGTCATCTTCATCGACTCTGTCAGTGGTGGTCAACAGGATGGCAAGGGACGATCCGATCACTTATGAGGAGCTCTCTGCTGAACACAAGCAGAGGTATGACGAAATCAAGACTCAATTTGAAGCCGATCTCATCGGCTCTTTCGAAAGGACTCGTAGCCATGGCGTCAGGTGGAACGGATTTTCGCCTGAAGGTGCTCTTGACGGGGTAGATCTGTCTGTTCCATCTGAAGACTGTGGCAGAACCAATCTGAATTATACCGACTCAAGTACGCGAGTCCTCACCGAAGGGCTACCTCGTACTTCAAACGGTATAAAACCATTGGTCTATCGGGTAACGTCCCGAATAACCACCGAACTCAGGATCCAACAAGGTACCTCACACGAAGGTGAGTCCAGAGATACAATGCCAAAATATCTTACACCACAGGTAGTTACATTACAAAAATGTACAAAGCATCATTAGCTCCCACAGAGGAGAGATTATTACAAGACAGGTTTTAGTTTTCAGTCAAAGCAGCGGAATTTGAAAAGCGTAGCCATTATACACGTCGTCTTTACAGATATTATGCTAGCCCTGGCATAATATCACTCGGCGGGATCGGTGTTGGCCGGGGACGGATCCCATTCCACGGACCAACCATCAGGCAAAGGGTAGGGCCACGGTGTAATGAATGCTGGCTCATCAGAAGGATTACCTGAAGCAAATCAACGAAAGCAAGACTGAGTATACTAATACTCAGCAAGACTTACCCGGAATTGGGTATACCTTAGCCCATAACTAGACTCATGATGGCTTTTAGCTTTGGGTAAAGTTTTCAGCTGAAAAGCAATAAAAAGTAGATCCTTAATTTCAACTTTTAACTTTCAGATTCTAGTTGATTAACCATTCTAGGTAAGCACCTATAACTAGTCAAACATGGTAGAATCTTTATTCAAACATCATCTTAGATAATCACATAATTACTCTTGTTACTCTATGTGGTAAAGGGGATAAGCAGTCTCATACATCGTGAGAGGCGGACGATTCTGAATCGAGATTCAACCCTTGCAAGGTAAACCTAACTCACACGCTTGGAACACCAAAGGGTCGTTCCGAAGCAACCGTTTGCCTTTCATTCCGACTCGTGGATCAGATCCGCCACAAGCGACTGCAGGTCATACGCACTTCCAAAGTGCAGGAGATACGTCTGTAGCGCGACTACAAAACCCGTACTCCTGGTTGCCCAGCAACACGTATGCCTACACGTCGAACAAAGTAACCAAAAGAAGCAAATACATGTGGTGGGAGGTATGTCCACTCCTCGGGCCGATCGGTTACTAGGCTTACCGCTTACCATATTTCACGGCATGTGGCTAGTACTTTCAAACACTTAACCACCACTACCACACACTGCAACTTTACCAAATTCATCAAAACAGACGGGGTATCATCTTGACCATGATACCTCATAAAACTCCCGTCCGTCATCCTTATAGTGATAACAGGAATGTAAACATTACAACTCCTATATATCGCGCGAGTGACAGGAAATCACTCGACTTCTACCGGTCCTATAGGCAGAGCAGCTATTCGGACCCAAGTTCTAGTATTCAATACATATGGTTCCTAGAATAATGCAACTAAGTTTCCAAACAACTCCTAAGAACGTAATGCATAAAGAGATATATAAATAAATAGTATAGGTTGCAGTGTAATAAAGTAGGGGTTATGTCCGGGGCTTGCCTTCGTTGGTAGGGCTGGGGTTAGTCAAATTATTTTCTTCCGAACCTTGGTTCGGGGCTTCAGAGAAATCCGCGACGAGATTCCCGGGGTCTTCAGAATAAACTTCTTCTTGTTCCGGGATCAGCTGATAATCCCCGTCAGCGAGAGTGGTCGAGTCTACATGATATGCAAGTTGAAGTTTAATGAATGTATCCATTTTCATTTCAATTTCCGATAAAGTTGCAATCCAAATAAAAGAAAACTATATTACAATAAATAACCAAACTACTCTCTACTAGGCAGTCATTTATCGAGTATTAACTAAACTAACTAGTCTCGTTAGGCAACAGGGTGGTTACCTTAAACATCCGATTAACTATAATAAGTAGTATATCAGTTTACTATAAGCAACACTAAATACACTTAACAAACTCTATTTATTTTATTAGCTAAATATTGTAATTAATCTTAGGTTATTACTTAATTATGGCTAACTTGGATTAATTAACCAAATCTTGAATTAAGAAAAATAATTAGTACTTATGAAAATTATCATAGGTGGGTTTTATTGAAATTTTACTCTAAAGGAACTAAGCCACAAAATTAAACAAGATTATAATTGGAATTTTCAAGATATAATTATAATTGGAGTTTTACACTAAAACTAGAGTTCAGAATTTAAGAACATCATGAATTACTCAAGATTAATAGTCCAGAAAAGTTTCATAATTTTTCATGCATAACAATTATTATTTATGAATTACCTTTGAATTTAAGTTTGAAATTTATAACTCAAGTTATATTAGGTTTCTGTTTCTCAAATTTTTATCTTAAATTACTCCTATTGTAACAAAACTAAGATAAATTTTTCAGCCCTAAATATGAAGGAACTCATTTGGAATTAAATTAAGTAACTTTTATCAACATATAACAAAAAGTACTCGAAACCTAAGCAAATGAACAGTAAAGTACTCGAACTTTTTACACAGAGCTATACATAGCACCTACAATCTATGATCCAAATTTCAGCTTTAACACATGCCTACAACATGAGATACAATTAAAACACTTATTTTCTAATATTTAATCTACATCAGAAAATATACACCTACAGCTCAAACTTCCTAAACAAAAGTAGTCGAATTTGACTTAAGGATTCCAACAAAATTTAGTTTGCATTTTTATGATTTTTCCTCGAATAGATACCGAATTTCTAAGTTGACAGCCTAATTTACACAAAAGGTCCTTCGGTTACTATTCCTTTGAGTCTAAGGCTATGCACTTAACCCCCTGGTTTTCTTTTCCTTCTAACCCGAGGTCCTTGGCTGTGAACCAGAACAGAGCAAGGCGGGGGCGGCCGTGTTCCGGCAACGGTGATCACCGGCGGTGAGGTCCAAGGGCAGGGAAGGATGCAGGAGCTTACAACGGTTCTGTTGAGCTACTTGTCGAGGGCGGGGATGACCGGAAAGATGGAGTTCGACTTGAGCCCGAGGTGACGGCGGAGGGGTCGCCGTCGATGGCGGAGCTCCGGTGGCGAACGTTGGCAACCGACCTGTGCAAAAGCCTCAGTGAGACACGGGGAATGTGTAGGTGCCATCAATTGGATGAAAACATGCTGGATCGAGGGGGATCGACGGAGACCGATGCGGCGGCGGCGAGGAAGAACGCCGGCGAGCGTCAGGGAGGCTCTGTAGTGCACTAGAGAGCCAATGGATAGGTTGAACAGCTTCAGGGTGATGATGTGGTGCTGTTTATGGTGTTGTGGTGGCTCGGGACTGCTTGAGTGGTGCTGCCCACGGTGAGGCCGAAGGCGGCGGCGGGTGGTGATCGTCGGCGACGAGATTTCAATGGAAATTGGAGGGCCACGAGTGGTCGAGGAGCACCAGTGGACTACGGGAAAGCTTGTGCAGGTGTTGGTTGAGGCGGAGGAGGTCCGGTGTGGGCTGCCCACGGGCGTGCAGTGCGCGGCCGGAGCGGAGGAAGACGGCGGCGGCGGAATGCAGCTCGGGCGCTCGAAATTGGGCTCTGGAAGTAACAGAATGGCCGTGTGTGTTGAAGTGGTGCTGTTGCGCGCGAGAGGGAGAAGGTTAAGGCTCTGTGGTGAGCGTTCCACGGCGGCGAGGAGGTGGCGGCCGGAGGAAGCTCGGGGATGTCGTGGCGCGCGCGCGTGCAGCCAGGAAGAGAGAGGGAAGCGGCCGGAACGGAGGGGAGATGACGCGTGGAGGGTGTAGCAGCTGGAGGTGGAGCTCTGGAGGTCTGCGCCGGCGGTGAGCGGCGGTGGCAGGGCGGAGCAGAAGGGAAGCGGCGGTGGTCAGAGGAGGAAGAAGCAGACTGGAGTCAGAAGGACTCGTTTGTAAATCCCAAAAAGTCCAGGGACTCCTCTGTAAACTAAAATTTCCCATTGATACAAAATCCTAATGAGAAAAATGTCTAAAGCAAAGTTGTAGAGAATTTCAAATCCTACAAGAATGCTTTAGAGCTCGAGTTCAAAATCTAAAAGGGTACTATTTTATTTTGAACTTTTGAACACAACTTAAATTATAAACTTTATGTGTTAATTTAAACAAAATGCTCTAATGTTTGGGGTCTCTTGGTAAGTTTTTCTGCAGTAATCATGACTAGCTCTTTTTACACTTTAGTCCTTAGGTAAAACTAAGTTTTACTTTTATCTTTTTACCATTTCACATGTAAGTCCTTATATCTTTGTATTAATTACATAAAGGTCCTTAATTTCATATAAAGTCTATTCCCCTTAGGTTTATTTAACTTTTGCTCTTTTCTTTTCTATAGCCATCTGAAATTTGACACTTAAGAACATTTTTACACACTTGCACATAAGAATTTATAAAACTCATAATTTACAAATATACCCTTATTGCATTGTACAACTTGTATACACTATAACCTGCTTACATATAATACACCCAAACTTAGTATCTAGTTGTCTAACTACCTGGATATTACAGCCTTCCCCCCTTAAAAAGAATCTCGTCCCGAGATTCCGAAGCTGAATAGAACCGAATGATTAGATTTGGGGATTGGCTTGAAGGAAGTCTGGAAAATTCCGTTGAAGATAGGACTCTGTTTCCCAAGTCGCTTCTTCTTCGGTGTGATGATCCCATAAGATCTTATACATCTTAACTGCCCTTCTTCTGGTGAATCTTTCCTTAGTATCCAGAATTTGAAAAGGTTGTTCGATGTATGATAAATCAAGTTCAATCTCAATGGCACCTGTCTCAACGATTTCCGTGGGTACTTTGACACACTTCTTAAGTTGAGAGACATGGAAGACATCGTGAATAGCAGCCAATTGAGACGGAAGGCGAAGTTTGTATGCCACTGGGCCACAAACGTTGAGAATTTCAAAGGGTCCAACATATCGAGGTGCTAACTTCCCCTTTATGCCAAAGCGTTGGACGCCTTTGGTAGGAGATACTCGGAGATAGACAAAATCTCCTATTTGAAATTGTAGAGGTTTCCTCCTCTTATCTGCATAGCTCTTCTGTCTGGACTGAGCGGTTTTAAGATTAGATCGAATAATCTTAACCTTATCTTCGGCTTCAACGACTAGGTCTGGTCCGAAGATTTTACGTTCACCGGTCTCTGACCAACTCAAAGGAGTTCGACAGCGGCGACCATATAACGGTTCGAAAGGAGCCATTTGAAGACTAGCCTGATAACTGTTGTTGTAAGCAAACTCAGCTAGAGCAAGGCACTTGTCCCAACTTGTACCATAATGAATAATACAAGCTCGAAGCATGTCTTCAAGGATTTGGTTAACTCGCTCAGTCTGTCCATCAGTTTGGGGATGATATGCAGAGCTTCTAATCAATTTGGTCCCTAAGGCTGATTGTAACTGCTCCCAGAAACGTGCGATAAATTGGGGCCCTCAATCAGATATAATGGTTTTTGGAACCCCATACAATCGAACGATTTGTTCCAGATAGACTTCGGCATACTTCTTAGCAGAGTAAGTGGTATGCACAGGGAGGAAATGAGCTATTTTTGTGAGTCTATCAATGATCACCCATATGGAGTCATATTTTTGAGATGTGTTGGGAAGACCGACAATAAAATCCATGCTAATGTCTTCCCATTTCCATGACGGTATGGGTAATGGCTGAAGCGTACCAGAGGCTTTTAAATGGCTAGCTTTAACTCTCTGGCATGTATCACACTCGGATACATATTTGGCAATTTCTCTCTTCATTCTGGTCCACCAAAAATGTTGCCGAAGATCTTGATACATCTTGGTGCTACCAGGATGAATAGAGAATTTGGACAAATGTGCTTCGTCGAGGATTTGCTTACGAAGTTGATGATCCTTAGGCACAACAATCCGATCGTTGAACCATAGGACTCCTTGATGATCAGTGTGAAAACACTGATATTTAGCTTCTCCCTGGGATAGCTTGGATTTGATAATTTTGACACCCTCATCATGTAGTTGTGACATGACAATTTTATCCCGCAGAGTAGACTCAATGGAGATTAAGTTTAAATTACCTTGGGGAATAATCTCAAGATTGAGTCTTCTCATTTGATGGCAAAGAGTGTCATTAAAGGTGGATATGGTTAAGCAGTGACAATGTGACTTGCGGCTAAGTGCATCCGCAACCACATTAGATTTGCCCGGATGATAGTGTACCTCAAGGTCATAATCTTTGATTAACTCCAACCAACGCCTTTGCCTCATATTTAGATCAGCTTGAGTAAAAATATACTTGAGGCTCTTATGGTCTGTGTAAATGTTACACTTAGCACCCATAAGATGATGTCTCCAGATCTTGAGAGCATGGATAACTGCTGCCAATTCAAGATCATGTGTTGGATAATTTTGCTCATGAGTCCGAAGTGCTCGGGATGCATATGCAATAACCCGGTTGTTTTGCATAAGAACACAACCAAGGCCAATTCCAAAAGCATCGCAATAGACATCAAAAGGTTGAGTACTATCTGGCTGAGCTAGTACTGGAGCAGTCGTCAGAAGTTTTCTCAAAGCGTGAAATGCTTCCTCACACTTATCATCCCAACGAAACTTAATTTCTTTCTTAAGTAGCTCAGTCATGGGTTTAGCTATCTTGGAGAAGTCTGGAATGAATCGGCGATAATATCCTGCCAATCCAAGGAAACTTCGTATTTGGTGGACTGAAGTGGGAGGGTTCCAGTCCATAACTTCTTGAACTTTAGTTGGATCAACTGATATGCCTTGACTAGAGATAGTATGTCCCAAAAATTTCACACTATCCAGCCAGAATTCACATTTCGAGAATTTGGCATAAAGGCGATGATCACGTAGTCATTGAAGAACGACACGTAAATGATTAGCATGGTCTTCTTTGGTTCTGGACTATATCAAAATATCATCGATGAAGACCACGACAAATTTGTCTAATTCCGGCATGAATACTGAATTCATGAGATACATGAAGTATGCCGGTGCATTGGTAAGTCCAAACGACATAACCAGATATTCATAAAGTCCATATCTGGTTGAGAAGGCTGTTTTTGGAATGTCACTAGGCCTGATCTTGATCTGATGATAACCAGAGCGTAAGTCAATCTTAGAGAAGACCTTAGCTCCGGCTAGCTGATCGAATAAAATGTCAATGCGGGGAAGAGGGTACTTATTTTTAATAGTAACCGCATTGAGTGGACGGTAATCGACACATAGCCTTAGGCTATCATCTTTCTTTTTGACAAAAAGAGCAGAACAACCCCAAGGTGAGGCACTTGGACGTATATAACCCTTATCAAGAAGATCTTGAAGCTGAATTTTCAGTTCTGCTAATTCATTTGGAGGCATGCGATACGGCCTCTTTGAAATAGGAGCAGTGCCCGGTTGAAGTTCAATGATGAACTCGATGTCTCTATCTAGTGGCATTCCAGGCAAGTCGTCTGGAAAGACATCGGGGTACTCACATACTATAGGAATATCCTTGACTTTGATATTTGTGATAGCATAAGTACAAGGATGCAGATATTCTAGCTGAGGCAAATAAAGAGTAATGGCCCCACGATACGGTGAATCAATTTCGATAACTCGGGAAGATATGTCTAACCGGACTCGATGTTCAGTCATCCAGTTTGTCCCAAGTATAATATCGATACCCTCCAAACTTAGTAAAACCAAATCAGTTTTGATTTCAATGCTACTTAACTGAATTGGCACACTTTTAACTATTTTGTTGGAGGTGATTTTTCCTCCAGGGGTAGAAATCATGTATGACCCCTGGATAGGACAAGAATCAAGTCCTAGTCGGGTACCACAGTTGTTACTAATAAAGCTATGTGTTGCTCCAGAATCAAATAAAGTAACAACTGGTTTGTGGTGAATAGAAAATGTACCTGACATGACGGGAGCTCCATCTGGAAGTTCTGCCAGAGTGGTGAAGTTAATTCGTCCTTGCCGGACTTGCATCACCGACTTCTCGCCCTTGTTCTGATTTCCCTGAGTAGAGCTTTGCCCGGGATTAGGCTTCTTGGGCCGCGGACAATCTCGGATGAAATGATCCGCACTCCCGCAATTGAAGCAGCGATAATTGCTACCTTTCTGTGGCACTTGCTGAATATTTGGCCGTTGGCCAGATTGTTGTGCTTGTTGCGGGGGCATAGGAGGTCTGTACCTCCCTTGCTGCTGGGGCGGCCTGAAAACCAATCTACCCGTTGGGGCATTGCGCTATGGTGCTTTGGGCGGCGTATTGGGAACAATCCGATACCTCGGTGGTTGAGTGCTCGAGGGTCCAGCAGGGTTCTTCCGCTTTTTCTCGGCATAATGCGCCACAATGCAATCTTCTTGAGTTAAGGCCATATTAACCAACTCACTGAAAGTATTAGCCCTCACAAGATTCAGGCGTTCCTTGAGTTTGGTGTTAAGGCCCCGGCGGAAACGGTCTTGTTTCTTGGCATCATTATCCGCATGATACCCCGCATATTGGCACAGATGATTGAAATTCTGTGCGTACTGCAGAACTGTATTGGCACCTTGAGTAAGAGCCAGGAACTCATTAAGTTTTCGCTCCAATAGTCCTGCGGGAATATAATGCGCTCGAAAGGCGACCCGGAATTCATCCCATGTGATGACATGCCCTGTAGGTTGCATGGCATAGAAATTGTCCCACCAGATTCGAGCAGCACCACGAAGTTGTTGAGCAGCAAAGGAAGCTTTGCTAGAATCCGCACATGGTATGGTCAGGAGAGCGAACTTTGATTCAATAATATGGAGCCAGGCATCGGCATCCAATGGTTCTTCTGCCTTACTGAAGAAAGGCGGCTGGGTACTAAGAAAATCTTGGTAACTAGCCACAGAAGGACTGCGATCATCACGGCCTCCTCGGAATTGATGCTGCTGGTTTTGCTGGGCTTGTACCAGCAGGTTGAGCAGCTCCGTTTGCCGAGCCATGACTTCGGCAAGGTTGGGAGGAGGTGGTGGCGGTTGTTGGGAACCGCTGACCTGATCAGCCCGGAAACCTTCCGGGGTTCCACGTGTGGCTCCAACCATCTGAAACAAAGGAGATGTCCATCATTAACCATATAGCCTTACTCCCAATTTCAGAAGATATAAACAAAGCACATACTCCATTCAATCATCTCATTTCAGAATCATAAGGATAATGAACAGGATGATAAAATAGGAAACTTATATTACAATATTGGTCCTTTTGTTTTCCACATCGTACATCCGAAAGATCTCTACGCAGGCCATCTATGTTACAACAATTGGCATGAGATCTAGCTAAGTTACATACTCCTTAAGCTATTACACTCCCCATAGGTTACATCTAGATAGTCGATGATTTGCTAAACTAAAAATCGTCGAAGTTGCCTACAGAAGATTGACTGCCAGAAGAAGAGTGATGGGGACTAAGAACTGGATCCCCATGCTCAGAGTCAATCTCTGAAACACCCTCAATCTCTTCTGGATCTTCTTCTTCTTCTTCAGGTACTATGGGTATAGCGGGAAGTATCGGTTGCTGCTGTAATTCCTCAATCTGAGCCTGGGCATCATCAGCCACCAGTATCAGATCATGAATTTGTGCCTGTAGAAACTCAATAACAGTGTCACGCTGAGTGATAATATGATCACTCTCATTGATCTGATCTTCACGATGGAGGATTGTCTCATCTCTTGCTGCAATAATTTCATCCTTCTGAGTCACCAAAGCTTGTAATTCTTCTATTTGGGTTACTTGATGGTCAGCATTCCGATAGTGACTTTGAGCCACACCAGTTATCTGACTTACCCCATGACGCAGTAGCATCTGGTAATGGTATTGCACATCCATAAACCTGGTAACAATACGGACGGTTTCTTCAGCCAGATCTCCTAGCAGATGACCATGATGGTCTGTCCGAAAATCCCAGTCTGAATTACCCGAGTCTATGGTAGGAAATAACCCAATAGGATATGCGGCAACTTCAATTGGATGCTGATTGCAAAAGAGTTTGATAGCTTCTAAAGCAGCAGTTTCAAGAGTATCCGCTAGACGATATCCAACCACTTCCACTTCTATGGGAGGCCATAAGGAGCGGAAAGGATGTTGAGGAATTATCATCTTAACCCTGCAGCGGGGAACTCCTTCTTCACGATACTCTACCCCATCATACAGAGGAGGCTCTGTATAATGGAACATACTCAAGGATTCCCACAAAAGACGAGGAAACCCTTCCCAATGTAAACCATTGGTGTGAAAGTGCCCCTCCTGATCCCAAAAGGTATTAGCAGGAGCAGCCATCTGCGACAACAATGCAAATGGTAAGATATTTTTACCCTGTTAAGAAATTTACAAGGTAAATTGGATTACGATAGCTGATTCTGATAACAGCAAAGGCTGGAAATCAGATGGATGCCTAAGATACCCAACTAAAGATTCTACTTACCCAAATTAAGAAATACCAACATGTTGCCTATTTCTTAGGAAGCATCAATTTAAGCATTCAATTTAGTTGATTAATGGATTATTCATGCACGTACTAACCGATCTCACAAACAAAAATTAACTGCCAAGTAATCTTGGTCTTACGTGGTTAGTTACGGTGGCACAATATAAATACGTCTCTCACTATTAACTAGTCGATAACCCTATCCGTCCTAGTTTCGTAATCGTGGTTAGTGTACCTGCAGAAACCACAATGCATATATATATCCAATGAACCTTTCATGCCAGCATGTCATGAAAGCGTCCCCATTCATTACTGTTCACTATAGAAACAGCATCTGTACAATTACCGCCGTACAGACAACGTTAACATACGTTATTGAAACAACGTATTCACGGGGGTACCGCAAAATGCGGGGGTATGAACAGCGATCGCCATACCCTGCGCCGAACCATATACTCCCAATGTAATCAACCGAAATTGATACATTGGCAGCATCTCAAGTAGGCCACTGCTTGAGAAACAGCGTTCGGTTCGCATCACCGACAGGAAGGCCAAGCTCCCTCAGTTGGCTGAGGATCCTTACCTTCTTACCTCACGATCGAAGATGTCGTTACAGAAAGTAAGGTTGGGTTATGCATAAATCTAAGTTTCAACAGAAAAGTAATGCTGGAAGTCAGAATTATATATATATATATATTACAGCCACCTCTAATTCCCATAATAACATTACCCTAGGGCTTTACGTACTATACATAATCCTTAACGAATTTAATCGTAGTTCGCAAATACTTGTTTAATCAAATTTTATACTGTAAATTATTTTTAAAGCTAATTATATCTCCAGAGTACACTTGTTAGCTCTGATACCAGCTGTGGCAGAACCAACCTGAATTATACCGACTCAAGTACGCGAGTCCTCACCGAAGGGCTACCTCGTACTTCAAACGGTATAAAACCATTGGTCTGTCGGGTAACGTCCCGAATAACCACCGAACTCAGGATCCAACAAGGTACCTCACACGAAGGTGAGTCTAGAGATACAATGCCAAAATATCTTACACCACAGGTAGTTACATTACAAAAATGTACAAAGCATCATTAGCTCCCACAGAGGAGAGATTATTACAAGACAGGTTTTAGTTTTCAGTCAAAGCAGCGGAATTTGAAAAGCGTAGCCATTATACACGTCGTCTTTACAGATATTATGCTAGCCCTGGCATAATATCACTCGGCGGGATCGGTGTTGGCCGGGACGGATCCCATTCCACGGACCAACCATCAGGCAAAGGGTAGGGCCACGGTGTAATGAATGCTGGCTCATCAGAAGGATTACCTGAAGCAAATCAACAAAAGCAAGGCTGAGTATACTAATACTCAGCAAGACTTACCCGGAATTGGGTATACCTTAGCCCATAACTAGACTCATGATGGCTTTTAGCTTTGGGTAAAGTTTTCAGCTGAAAAGCAATAAAAAGTAGATCCTTAATTTCAACTTTTAACTTTCAGATTCTAGTTGATTAACCATTCTAGGTAAGCACCTATAACTAGTCAAACATGGTAGAATCTTTATTCAAACATCATCTTAGATAATCACATAATTACTCTTGTTACTCTATGTGGTAAAGGGATAAGCAGTCTCATACATCGTGAGAGGCGGACGATTCTGAATCGAGATTCAACCCTTGCAAGGTAAACCTAACTCACACGCTTGGAACACCAAAGGGTCGTTCCGAAGCAACCGTTTGCCTTTCATTCCGACTCGTGGATCAGATCCGCCACAAGCGACTGCAGTCATACGCACTTCCAAAGTGCAGGACATACGTCTGTAGCGCGACTACAAAACCCGTACTCCTGGTTGCCCAGCAACACGTATGCCTACACGTCGAACAAAGTAACCAAAAGAAGCAAATACATGTGTGGGAGGTATGTCCACTCCTCGGGCCGATCGGTTACTAGCTTACCGCTTACCATATTTCACGGCATGTGGCTAGTACTTTCAAACACTTAACCACCGCTACCACACACTGCGACCTTACCAAATTCATCAAAACAGACGGGGTATCATCTTGACCATGATACCTCATAAAACTCCCGTCCGTCATCCTTATAGTGATAACAGAATGTAAACATTACAACTCCTATATATCGCGCGAGTGACAGGAAATCACTCGACTTCTACCGGTCCTATAGGCAGAGCAGCTATTCGGACCCAAGTTCTAGTATTCAATACATATGGTTCCTAGAATAATGCAACTAAGTTTCCAAACAACTCCTAAGAACGTAATGCATAAAGAGATATATAAATAAATAGTATAGGTTGCAGTGTAATAAAGTAGGGGTTATGTCCGGGGCTTGCCTTCGTTGGTGGGGCTGGGGTTAGTCAAATTATTTCTTCCGAACCTTGGTTCGGGGCTTCAGAGAAATCCGCGACGAGATTCCCGGGGTCTTCAGAATAAACTTCTTCTTGTTCCGGGATCAGCTGATAATCCCCGTCAGCGAGAGTGGTCGAGTCTACATGATATGCAAGTTGAAGTTTAATGAATGTATCCATTTTCATTTCAATTTCCGATAAAGTTGCAATCCAAATAAAAGAAAACTATATACAATAAATAACCAAACTACTCTCTACTGGCAGTCATTTATCGAGTAATTAACTAAACTAACTAGTCTCGTTAGGCAACAGGTGTTACCTTAAACATCCGATTAACTATAATAAGTAGTATATCAGTTTACTATAAGCAACACTTAATACACTTAACAAACTCTATTTATTTTATTAGCTAAACATTGTAATTAATCTTAGGTTATTACTTAATTATGGCTAACTTGGATTAATTAACCAAATCTTGAATTAAGAAAATAATAGTACTTATGAAAATTATCATAGGTGGTTTTATTGAAATTTTACTCTAAAGGAACTAAGCCACAAAATTAAAACAAGATTATAATTGGAATTTTCAAGATATAATTATAATTGAGTTTTACACTAAAACTAGAGTTCAGAATTTAAGAACATCATGAATTACTCAAGATTAATAGTCCAGAAAAGTTTCATAATTTTTCATGCATAACAATTATTATTTATGAATTACCTTTGAATTTAAGTTTGAAATTTATAACTCAAGTTATATTAGGTTCTGTTTCTCAAATTTTTATCTTAAATTACTCCTGTTGTAACAAAAACTAAGATAAATTTTTCAGCCCTAAATATGAAGGAACACATTTGGAAATTAAATTAAGTAACTTTTATCAACATATAACAAAAGTACTCGAAACCTAAGAAAATGAACAGTAAAGTACTCGAACTTTTTACATAGAGCTATACATAGCACCTACAATCTATGATCCAAATTTCACTTTAACACATGCCTACAACATGAATACAATTAAAACACTTATTTTCTAATATTAATCTACATCAGAAAATATACACCTACAGCTCAAACTTCCTAAACAAAAGTAGTCGAATTTGACTTAAGATTCCAACAAAATTTAGTTTGCATTTTTATGATTTTTCCTCGAATAGATACCGAATTTCTAAGTTGACAGCCTAATTTACACAAAAGGTCCTTCGGTTACTATTCCTTTGAGTCTAAGGCTATGCACTTAACCCCTTGGTTTTCTTTTCCTTCTAACCCGAGGTCCTTGGCTGTGAACCAGAACAGAGCAAGGCGGGGCGGCCGTGTTCCGGCAACGGTGATCACGGCGGTGAGGTCAAGGGCAGGGAAGGATGCAGG
This sequence comes from Panicum hallii, assembly GCF_002211085.1. Lineage (NCBI taxonomy): Eukaryota > Viridiplantae > Streptophyta > Magnoliopsida > Poales > Poaceae > Panicum > Panicum hallii. The sequence goes on along the minus strand of NC_038047.1, from coordinate 775,796 downwards.
AGCTTACAACGGTTCTGTTGAGCTACTTGTCGGGGCGGGATGACCGGAAAGATGGAGTTCGACTTGAGCCCGAGGTGACGGAGGGTCGCCGTCGATGGCGGAGCTCCGGTGGCGAACGTTGGCAACCGACCTGTGCAAAAGCCTCAGTGAGACACGGGGAATGTGTAGGTGCCATCAATTGGAAAAAAACATGCTGGATCGAGGGGATCGACGGAGACCGATGCGGCGGCGGCGAGGAAGAACGCCGGCGAGCGTCGGGGAGGCTCTGTAGTGCACTAGAGAGACCAATGGATAGGTTGAACAGCTTCAGGGATGATGTGGTGCTGTTTATG